>NC_051157.2:96743481-96750356 GCF_013339745.2 Dermacentor silvarum
AGCGACCAGGCGCTTCCGTCTGTGGTGTATAGTCGCCAGATGAACAAACAGCGCTATATACCAGACGGCACGAAAAAGAAGGAGCACATATCCGCGGAGCTTAAAATTGAATAACAAATTACAGTCGTTAGCACCATGTCTGTGTACTCCTTCTTGTCTTGTCCCGCCTGGTAGCGCTACTTTTTTTCTTTTTCTTTTACATAGTGCACTGACCCTTGGTCTGCAGCATAGCCGTTGCGGGCGCCTTGCAGATAAGGCCATTATGGGTTTAAAATTAGGCAGGAAGAGCGGGATGTGGATTGTTAAAGCCAAGCGATAGCTTCGCGGAAGACCTGGCGAAACATGCTGCTGGGACACTTATTGCATAGTTAGCCCTAATGGTTATTGCTGTGACGTTGCACTGCCTCCCGTATCGGCACTTGTTACAAACCTAATCAAAACGCATGCGAGGACACATGTCGTGCACTGGTATCAGGATCGGCCTACCAAGCAGCCGTGTTTGATTACACTGCCTCGGGGATCGGCTCAGTTTACTTGGCCAGACCACCGTCCACTCGCAGTGGGGGAAAATTTGCCGTCAGATTACTCGGAGTGGCAGACTTTTTTGGCTAAAGTCGAAGTCCAAGGTCAGACCCACACTATATACAAGCAAACTGGACAGTGCCTCGTGCAGCGTTTTTGATTGCTGCGAGACCGCAGCACATATCCTGATCGTCCGTCCTTCTTTTGCCGATGAAAGAACGACACTGCGTGCGTTTTAAGTCGATTGGACGACAGAGCGCTCGGAGAAGAAAAATGCTGAGACATCCATCCGTGCTGTGAGCCACTAGAGCACTTGAAGCTCCGCTTTTTGAAGGCAAGTAAGCTCTGCGACCGCCTGTGCTTGCGGAGTGAACGCCGTTGTGGACACAATACTGGAAGGGGACACAATACGGTGCTAACAACTGAATTTTATTGTATTCTTTCTATTCCCCTTCCATCGAAATGCGACCGCTGCTGCCGGTATCCAACCTGCAACCTCGAACTCAGCAAGACAACTCCATAGCCTCTGTGCTACTGCGGTGGATCACTGCTGAAATATTCCGCTAGGGTAAGACGTACGGCAAACTGTCACTGTCCGACCCTTCGTTACTGTCAGTCCGAACTTCGAGCAGAAGCAACGTCGCCACAAGTGAATGCGACTGCAGCAGCCATAACTGCTATATATGCACGGTCTGCTTTGAGCGATATAAGCCACTCGGGATCAACGTTGCCGGCGTCTCATTGAATCCAGCCTATATATATAGATGTTGCCTTGACCACAAGTGTATAGTCCTCCCTCTCTTGGCTTTCGAGCCAGAGTAAAAGACAAAAAAAAAATGGCTCGGTAAAAAAAAAAAAAAGTGAAGCGTACAGGAAGGATCTAAATGAATATGAACGAGGGTTAGTCGACGTGTGGTTATGTCAGGCACGAAATAACAATTATTTAGAGAGATCGCACCGCATACGCTTACACCGCGCAGTCCAAGTGCTTTCTGATGGCGGACAGCAGCAGAAGATAAGGGAGGGAAGTGTTAAGACAGTACGGCTTTGAAAAAACAGTCAGTTCGAGGCAACGAGCAAGACTCAGTGGAGCGGTCACTCTCAGGCGTGAGGCCCAAGCCACGGACATGCGGCAGGCGCATCACGTTCCCGTCTATAGAAGAAGGAGCCAGTCGCCGTTCGAGTGGAGTGGGAAACTGCCCCTGGGCTGTGTTGCCTGAGCTCCGAGCCCAGTCCCCTCTCCTTACCTCCATCCCCTCCTCGCTTCCTATAATCTTCGCTCTAGAGGAGAACCCGTCGATGCGCACTCGGGCGTATAGTGCCTACACCGTTTTCTTTGCAAACACGGAGCTTCTGGAGTGACGTACAGAAGGGGAGTTCTTCTTCTTCTTTCGTTATTTCTATTTTTATTTCTCTGCGAAACACTTTGTTTGAATCTATAAAACAGTCCGTGTTCGATTCGATGTTCGACAGTCATTTTTCTCGAATATTCATACTCGATTTGATTCGAGAACTTCGGTATTCGAACACCTTTGTTTTTGAAGACCAAGTCTTTCTTTTTTTCATTTTTTATTTCTTTCCTTGTTTTGCATTCGACGGTGCGCGATCCGAAGTGACGTTACGGACGTATTCGACATATATGTCCCAACTGTGACAATCACATGCCGCATTGCCATTGCAGAAAGAGGCTGCAAGCGCTTGTACGCAGTTTTTTTTTTCTTCCTGCTTTTTTAAAATAATAATTTAAAGGATAAGTTGGCGTCTTTATTGGCACCGGCCTCACCTCTCCGCAGAGAAAACGAAGCTAAAGTCACGAAAGAAAATAAACAAAGCTCAAGGCAGTCAAATATCACGAACATTTGCGACGCACACGAATTTAAGTAGGGGACGGAAGAGAGTGAGAGACGTTCACGGTACCGTAAACGAGTGCAAGCACTCAAAAGTGTCCCAAAAGACGAGCAGAAGTTGACAGTTCTGCCGACGAGACGGATGACGTATATACTCTAAGATGCATAATGCATAACGGTGACGCGTGCGTAATCTGGTAAGTTCAACGAATCATTTAGCGCCAGTTATTCAGGCTGCATGGCCATTTTCAAATGTATAAACCTGTAACTGGACTTTTACGACGAGTCCCTTCAACCTCCCAATATAAACATTTGCAGTATAGTTTGTAACTAAGAAGTTAATTGTTGTAGTTTGTTCGATTAGTGAATGGACTGCTTTGGTTTTTCTTGCAAATGAAGCAGGCCTGGACAGATAATTCATCTGTAGTGACCTAATGCGAGTAAAGCTTGCTTGCATTTTTTTCTTCAAATGTTCAAAGTAAAAAAAAAAAACAGTTATGTATGCATGCATGTACGCATGCATGTATGTCATTCATGTATCATCTATGTGATGATACATGAATCCTTGATCATGTGATGATACATGAATCCCCTTCCTTGACAACATGGTTGTCATCTGGCCAGGCAAACCTCTCCGCTGACCCTCAAATGTCTCACTCTGTCTGCTAAATGTGATGCCAACGCATAGCTCCGTGTTACTGATTTAACTACGACCAAAATGTATTGATGCGAAAGCATCAAATGGCCCACTGAGCGAGCCGGCGTCTATCGTCTGGAGCAGTGAAACAGCACCTAAATTCCCATTGGCTGCGACGCCGCTTCACGAGCGCGCCTCGACGGAGCAGAGCAGTTGAAAGGGTAGACCTGCTACATCATTGGCGCGCCAGGTGTTGCATGAAGGGAGAGGGCATCACCGCGACGCCACGTCACCCTCACTCTCGGAAGCACGCGTGCGATGCCCGAGTCAGCACCGCAGGCTGCTGCTGCTTGCTGGCTCGGGCAGCACACGCCGCTATGGTATACAATTAGGTGCAGCGCAAAACTCGAAGGATCGCTAAACACGGCGTTGAATTGGACATTAATGCTTTCGCATTCACAACTCATAGTAAGTGCTTAGGTTTCCTCTGATGCTTTTTTGCGATCGTCGCACTATGGTGACGATAATCTGTTTGGCCTACGCCGAAACAGGTATACGTGGGGCGACAGTCGCTCTTCGTAAATCCCCCTTTTTTGCAGTGTTCGTTATACACTATATGCTGCTCAAAATCCGGGCTCAGTGCGGTAACCGAATGCTTCATGGAACGCACGTACCGGCCTTCTCGAAATCAATAACGCATAGAGCTGCGAAGACGGTCGAGATTTTCCTCTAGGATCTCACAGTGGAGGAGCTGAGTTGATCCGCTTTCCCGAAGAGCTTATCAAAAGCCCATCTATACACTCACCCCTAAGCACCACACCCGCGCCAACCCCCGAAACACCATATATAAAATTAGAATTTAAGCCATATTGGTAGTCGCAGCTTCAGTGCTTTTGCCGTTACAGTATATACCTTTGGGGAACGGGTTACGTGCTTCGTTTTAGGGCGTTATAGGCTTCTGTGCCCAAGGCGGTATCAAAGGCTTGTGTGAAAAGATGTAGAAGATGAGTCGATAGGAGCTGAGAATATAGTATGAAAAAAACTTTCAAGCTTCCAATTTATTTATGGGCAGAAAACAAATTTAAAAGGTGAATAAATTAAGGCTACAGTGCGCTTCACCTACATAGCCTATGTATCTTTAGCGATAACCGTAGAGGTTAGCCAGGCAGGGAGGGACGAAACGTGCTACGACTTGCGAGATTCTATACGAAACTACCCTTTTTAGCGAAAAAGTGCCATAGAAGCGAGATAAGCACTCGAACGCACGAACTCGGGGTGGTATTATAAAGTCTGGTTGAGGCGTCCCGCAATACTAAATTAAAGCTGCATTAGAACTTACGCTTCCGTCATAGCAAACCGACCACTTTTATAGTGAGCGGAGGCAATGGCAAGCCTGAAAGAAGAAAAAAAATCAGCCTCCATTCCATCCTGTGAAAGTGTATGTGTACAGCGAAGCTGTTGCCGACGTTAGACAAGCCAAGACAAGACCACCACCACAAAAGACGTACGTCACAAGTGCACACACGTGTGCGGAAGTGCAGCATACATCCTCATTCTTCTAGGCCCTCCGCCAAGCGCAAGTTCGTTATTGAACCAATTGAATTTCTCAAAGTAAATTGGATCAGAAAATTTGTAAAATACGACTTACGCGCAAGCTGCAAACATGATAGCTTCGGATTGTAATTTGAATGTACGAGGAAACATAATTCTGTTACGCTGAAACTCGAAGACAAAGCCCTTTTCCAGCTGGCGTTTGAGGTCTGAGTGGCCGCGGCCGCCAGGTACTGTTACGGGGTGAGCACAGAAAAAACACCCACGAAAAATCCGACCAACAAGACGCTGACAGCTTCACTGTAAAAATTTAAAAAAAATGAAAGACGCAGTAATGAGAGACGGGTGGCGGTGCCGCCCTACGTTTCCTGCCCAATCTTACCGTGACGTCACGGCTTTTGTGTCTTCTCAGGTCTAGTTAATTATTTATGGGCAACAAAAAAAAAAGAAAAAAGAAACAGTACTGCATTGCATTCCAAAGGAACAAGAGTGAGCGCTCAGCCTGACAAGTTCCGACAGCTAACTTCTCCTGAGGCAAATGGCCCAAGTATGAAAAAAGAAAAGTACTTGATATCCGTGACGTCACAGGGACGCGTAGTGTCCCGGCGTGAAATTAAAAGAAGCAAAAGGTTAATCTGGCCTTCATTTTCTTTACCATTAATCAACCCTTTTTCTCAACAAATAAATGGAAAAAGAAATTGGGGCAGAAGCTTCCTACTGGGGAACGTCATACAGTGCGTAGCATTCTTTGGAATTACTTATTAGGCTTACGCTCTGCTCTTGAAACCAAGCCTCCAAAGAAAGCCATGCATGCTATGACGATCCAACAAGCAAACTCATTTTACCACCAATCTTGCGTTTCGTAAATTAAAGACTCTACACATGGTACATGTATATACTGTATACGTTATTATTAAAATTCGAAAGTACGCTACGCGGAATATGACAATTCCCCAGTACAACACGGGGAATGCGGGAGATGGAAATTCAAGACGATGACCCCTCCCCCCCAACACGAGAACAGGGTGAATAATAATAACCTTGTTCTCGGGTTGCTCATCAATTCCCCAGTAAGGAGTTCCGGCCTGCCCCAATTTGTTTCACCCCTTTCTCTTCTTGGTGGTAGCGTTGTCGCCAATCGCCATGGGTCCTGAATACTCAACACGGGTCGATGGGCGCTAAAGAACGACACGTACTTTAATGATTTCAAATTATCTAAACCGCGCCCGTTGACACCGCTGATGACACCGATGACACCGCCCTGTCCCGTAGTCGGGACGCAGTCGTTCGTAGCGGGTGTCAAGCCGAATACTTCTTTTAGATACTGCGGTAACCGTCAGTTCGCTGGCTTCAATACGTCGCCGTTAATATCTACAACCATAACCATCGGCATGTTCTTCTCCTTAGAGTTATCGTAACACGGAATGCAAGCATTGAGAGCATACGGGCATGAGACTAACTGACAGGAATTTTTGGATTTGGATTTTCGTCGAGCCGGGCGTAATGTATATAATATGTACGGTGGTAGTATATGGATGCCAGAACTAAATACTCAGCCAGAACTGCGGCCACATACCGTCTGGCGTCTTCGTAAAGGCATATGGGTTTGCGTATCTAGAGTTACTGTACAGTAACTGAGCTCCTCCCCATACAGCAACTCTATGCTGATGATGATGATGATGATGATGATGATGATGATGATGATGATGATTGTTGTGGCCTTTCCCCCCTTTGTATCGGGTGGGCACTTCATGGTGCCCAGACCAAAAATATCTTAAAATGCGTATCGAAACTGTAACGGCACCTGGCGCTTTGTTTAGCAGAACGAAAGCAGCTGAAGTGCACATTGTCGGACATAGATGGCACCACTCGTTTTTTGTTACACACACGAATTCCTGTACCAGTCTAAATTGATGCAGTCTGGAGCATTGACTCTTTGAGGAGCATTTCTGTAGTTCCACGTAAGAGACGTAGAAGTGCTCCCGAAAATCTTAGCCACGAATTGATGTAATTAAAGTTCGTTTCTTCTTTTTCTCTTTTTTTCTATCTTTTCTTTTTTTTTAAGTTGACCACGCGGGTTGCCATACGGCATATTATGGCTGAATAAATGCGTGGTGGTCTTCTTCGTGAATAACCTGCATAAATGGCCCGTGGAACTTACACATCGTCCATAATTCACTGTTAATAGTTAATGGGCTCGTCTGTGCGGTACCCGACACCTTTAAAGCTAGATTCACACGACGGAACGGTTCACCGATTCAGTCCACAGACAACCGTGACCGTGGAATAACTCCAACGAATGACGCCGCTAGCATTTT